>NC_069504.1:389521443-389528943 GCF_027579735.1 Bombina bombina | reverse complement strand
ACTTCCTCATTGGTAATAGGAACATTTGGAGTATCTATAAAGCTATTAGATATCTTTGGGGGATTAATTTTATTCCAAAATGTATTTTTATTTTCTATATTAACATCTTTTGCCGTGTAGATATTTTGGTAGTAGTTTAAAAAGCCTTCTTAATATTTGTTAGATCCGTGAATCTTTCCTGCCCATCTATAATAGCTTCTATTGTATTGTTCTTCTTCCTGACTTTATCAAGCCTAGCCAAAAATTGGGCTGATTTACCAAAATGACCTTTGAAATTCGCATTTGTTTTAAGTTCTTTCCAGGCAGTTTTTTTGTTTTATGAAAAGATCTCTCTCCTGTTTAGCTGCTTGAAATATATCCCACCCTATTTTGTTGGAATGATTTATATATTTCCTGTACATATTACCAACCTGATTTGCCAACTGAATTTTGCACGCTTTAAGCTTTTTTTGTTGTTGAAACAAGTAAGCCTTTATCTCCCCTCTAAAAAATGCTTTAGCAGCTTCCAAGAATATTTCGGTCTTATCTTTATAATCTTTATTAAAAAATTGATAGTCTCTCTGTTTATGCAAAATCCAATAAGTGAACTTAATATTTTGCAATAGAAATTTAGGAAAGAAAAAATTATGACAAGATACTGTGGTGTGTGACTTACGTGGACTATCCAAAGAGATGATAGCATGATCAGAAATAATAGTATCTAGAATTTGAGTTTTAACGTCTGAAGTGAGCATTGTACTTGATATTAAGAAGTAAATCCTGGAAAATGATCTGTGCATTTTAGATTTGCACGTATAGGCTTTAACATCAGGATGTTGGATGGGCCACAAGTTAGATTCCTGCATATTTGTACAAATATTTTAGATTTTTGTTTTGGGAAGAAAGTGTTTTTAGGTGTAAGCTTATCCAGCACTATTGACGGGGTCAAGTTAAAATCACCAGCTATGATTAAAGGGACAATGAACGCAATTTTTTTTCTTTCGTGATTCAGATAGAGCACGCAATTTTAAGAAACTTTCTAATTTACTCTTATTATCAAATTTTCTTCATTCTCTTGGTATCTTTATTTGAAAAGCAAGAATGTAAGTTTAGATACCGGCATATTTTTTGTGACCAACCTGGGTTGTCCTTGCTGATTGGACAGCACCAATCAACAAGTGCTGTCCAAGTCTAAACCAAAAATTGGCTGGCTCCTTTGTTTAGATGCCTTCTTTTTCAAATAAAGATATCAAGAGAACAATGAAAAATTGATAATAGGAGTAAATGAGAAAGTTGCTTAAAATTGCATGCTCTATCTGAATCACAAAAGAAAAAAAATTGGGTTCAGTGTCCCTTTAAGTTTTTTCCCATGTATTGGGATAAACATGTGATAATTTCATTCCAGAAATGTGTATCTGTTTTATTTGGACCATATATATTACAGAAAATGTATTTTAGCCCATCTATCTCAATTTCTATGATTAAAGCGACAGTCAAGTCCAAAAAAAACTTTCATGTTTCACATAGGGCATGCAATTTTAAACAACTTTCCAATTTACTTTTATCACCAATTTTGCTTTGTTCTCTTGGTATTCGTAGTTGAAAGCTAAACCTAGGAAGGCTCGTATGATAATTTCTAAGCCCTTGAAAGCCGCCTCTAATCACATGCTTTTCTATTTGCTTTTCACAACAGGAGAGACTGAGAGCTAGTTCATGTAAACCATATAGATAACATTGTGATCACGCCCGTGGATTATGGCAGACACTGCACTAATTGGCTAAAATTAAAGTCAATAGATAATAAACAAAATGTCATGTGATCAGGGGGCTGTCAGAAGATGCTTAGATACAAGGTAATCGCAGAGGTAAAAAGTGTTAGTTGTGCAAAACTGGGGAATGGGTAATAAAGGGATTATCTATATTTTATAGTCACAACAATTCTGGTGTTGATTGTCCCTTAAACCATCTATCTTCAGCATCCGTTTCCTGTTTCAGGATTATATATATAAGGTTTTTATTAATTAAAACAGCCACACCACATTTTCCTTTAGAGCATGGGGGGGGGGCAATCACTTCTCATACCTATTTAATTTTAAGTGTATTGGCCTCTTCTAGCTTTAAGTGAGTTTCTTGTATGATAGCTATATCTTGGTTATATTTACCTAGCTATCTGATTATAAGTCTCCTTATAATCAGGGCTATGTAATGCCCCCTACATTTCAAGAAAGACAATTGTAAGAAAGAGAAGAGAGGAAAAGGGGGAGAAAAAAAGGGGGGGGGGAAATAAAAATATTCAGCAATGCCATCAGGCCCATCAACCTTGTATGAATTTATAAAATCAACTTTTACTTTAAGGTAGTAGACTATTTTGATTTTTAAAATATTCTTTTGCTTCTCTGTCATTAGTTAGAGTGTAGTTCACCTCATTTTCTTCTATTACAATTGTGGCTGGGTATAAGAGTCTGGCCCTATAACCAGCTTTTATAAGATCTGTGCAATAGGGTGCCATCTCCTTCCGCTTTTGAGCTGTATCACTAGAGCAATCTTTAAAAAGTAGCATTTTAGCTTCTCCTATTAACACACCGTACATTTTCCTATAGAACCTCAAATGGTCATTTTGTCTTGGTAATTAAGAAATCAAATCAGTATTGGCCTATTTAAATTCCTCCTAGTAAGGTTTATTTTGGGGGGGATCCTAATCTGTGAGCCCTTTCAATACCAAGAGGGATATTTTGCTGCTGGATTCCCAAAATTTGAGGAAGAGTTGAAGAAGCAAAATATGATCTGAGAAATCACTAGTTTCATTTTAAAACTATTTTGTCTAGATCGGTCTTCTAGATCAGCAAGTCTAGTCTGAAATACTCTAATAATGTTAGTCTGCTCAGTGGAAGTCTGTGTCTGAATATTATCTGTATCCTCTACCTCAGATACTTTTTACTTTTCAGTTAATCTCTTAGGCCTAGATTTAGAGTTTTGTCGGTAACGACCCGCGTAGCTAACGCTGGCTTTTTTCTGGCCGCACCTTTTAAATACCTCTGGTATTGAGAGTTCACAGAATGGCTGCGTTAGGCTCCAAAAAGGGAGCGTACAGGCATATTTAACGCCACTGCAACTCTCCATACCAGAGTTGCTTACGGACGCGGCCAGCTTCAAAAACGTGCTCGTGCACGATTCCCCCATAGAAAACAATGGGGCTGTTTGAGCTGAAAAAAAACCTAACACCTGCAAAAAAGCCGCCCCATTGTTTCCTATGGGGAAACACTTCCTACGTCTGCACCTAACACTCTAACATGTACCCCGAGTCTAAACACCCCTAACCTTACACTTATTAACCCCTATTCTGCCGCCCCACTATCGCTGACCCCTGCATATTATTATTAACCCCTAATCTGCCGCTCTGTAAACCGCCGCTACTTACATTATCCCTATGTACCCCTAATCTGCTGCCCCTAACACCGCCGACCCCTATATTATATTTATTAACCCCTAATCTGCCCCCCACAACGTCGCCTCCACCTGCCTACACTTATTAACCCCTAATCTGCAGAGTGGACCGCACCGCTATTATAATAAAGTTATTAACCCCTAATCCGCCTCACTAACCCTATAATAAATAGTATTAACCCCTAATCTGCCCTCCCTAACATCGCCGACACCTAACTTCAAACATTAACCCCTAATCTGCCGACTGGAGCTCACCGCTATTCTAATAAATGTATTAACCCCTAAAGCTAAGTCTAACACTAACACTAACACCCCCCTAAGTTAAATATAATTTAAATCTAACAAAATTAATTAACTCTTATTAAATAAATTATTGCTATTTAAAGCTAAATACTTACCTGTAAAATAAATCCTAATATAGCTACAATATAAATTATATTTATATTATAGCTATTTTAGGATTTATATTTATTTTACAGGTAACTTTGTATTTATTTTAACCAGGTACAATAGCTATTAAATAGTTAAGAACTATTTAATAGCTAAAATAGTTAAAATAATTACAAAATTACCTGTAAAATAAATCCTAACCTAAGTTACAATTAAACCTAACACTACACTATCAATAAATGAATTAAATACAATATCTACAAATAAATACAATTAAATAAACTAACTAAAGTACAAAAAATAAAAAATAACTAAGTTACAAAAAATAAAAAAATATTTACAAACATTAGAAAAATATTACAACAATTTTAAACTAATTACACCTACTCTAAGCCCCCTAATAAAATAACAAAGCCCCCCAAAATAAAAAAATGCCCTACCCTATTCTAAATTACAAAAGTTCAAAGCTCTTTTACCTTACCAGCCCTGAACAGGGCCCTTTGCGGGGCATGCCCCAAGAAATTCAGCTCTTTTGCCTGTAAAAAAACACATACAATACCCCCCCCAACATTACAACCCACCACCCACATACCCCTAATCTAACCCAAACCCCCCTTAAATAAACCTAACACTAAGCCCCTGAAGATCTTCCTACCTAATCTTCACCTCACCGGGTATCACCGATCCGTCCTGGCTCCAAAATCTTCATCCAAGCCCAAGCGGGGGCTAGACATCCATCATCAGACGGCTGAAGAAGTCCAGAAGAGGGTCCAAAGTCTTCATCCTATCCGGGAAGAAGAGTAGATCCGGACCGGCAACCATCTTCTTCCAAGCGGCATCTTCTATCTTCATCCGATGAGGACCGGCTCCATCGTGAAGACCTCCAGCGCGGACCCATCTTCTTCCGACGACGTCCAACTGAAGAATGACGGTTCCTTTAAGGGACGTCATCCAAGATGGCGTCCCTCGAATTCCGATTGGCTGATAGGATTCTATCAGCCAATCGGAATTAAGGTAGGAAAATTCTGATTGGCTGATAGAATCAGCCAATCAGAATCAAGTTCAATCCGATTGGCTGATCCGATCAGCCAATAGAATGCAAGCTCAATCTGATTGGCTGATCGGATCAGCCAATCGGATTGAACTTGATTCTGATTGGCTGATTCCATCAGCCAATCAGAATTTTCCTACCTTAATTCCGCTGCTCCATAACCTTAAATAAACTATTTCAAATGCCAATATAAGGGCAATGGAAATGCTTGTAAACCATTTAATACGCTCTAGCAGGTAAAGTGGATCATTGGTAACAAATTAAAGGGGAGACATTTTTTAAGTAAACTGTCCCTTTAATAGACAATTACGTTAGAGAAAATGTGGTACAGACAGACAAACAGAAAGGGAGTTCTTCCAAGGGTAATCTGCACCACAAAACTTGCTGTTTATCTGGTATAGCAATAGTAGATAAGGGATAATGTAGAGTGCAGCTTACAGATCCCTGCTTCCCAACACATCTGCATCTTGCCCACACAGGGAAAAAAAGTCACAGACATAATGGGAAAAGTTAGGGCATATAATCAGCATATGAAATCCCACCAGCTCTTCTTGGATCACAATCCCAGCTTGCTGGACCGCAAAACCCTCTCTGGTTTCACATTAAACGAGAGTTATGAACTGGGAGTAATTTATACTTCCCCTTCAATTATACTACTCAGCAACCGTTTCTCTTTAACTTTGCTGAATCATTGGTCTTGTTTGCGAGCAGCTTTGGAAGACTAGGGTAGTGCTGCGATGTTGAGATGGAAATGTCGTGGTATGTCCCCAGCGTAGATTGTAACGTCTGATCTTGCCTGCAGCAATATGCAGTCAGAGCTTTAGCGAGGTAGACTCTCACGACTCAAGAAGACTTTTCATTCAGGTTTCCAGGTAAGGTAGGTCAATATCCTATGGAGCGTTACCGTGCCAACAACGGGATGTGGATGTGAGTGCCTGTAGCAATGCTGAGTTGCAACTTGTGGCTTCTAAGGATTTAAGGCTATCGCGGTTCGTGTAGACTTCATGGTCAGGCTTCAGGTTGAAACAGACCACTATCCTAGGACGTGTTCCCCTGCCAACAGCGGATACTGACCAGGGACATAACGCTGGTTTTGACGGTGCTCCTCCCACAGGAAGTCAGGAAGTTATAATGTTCTAAACAATACCAAGCATTTTTAATATTAGCTAACTTTAGCTTAATGTTGGCTAAAATTTTAGATGCGTGGTCAGTAAAATCAGCGGGGTGGAGCACCTGCTAAAAAGGTCCCGGGGAGAACACTGCCACTATATAAACATTTGAAATATATTTTTTGCAATTTTTTTTTTTAATTTGGCAGCATAAATTGCATTGTTGTGGGTCTTACAGACAGATTGTGCATTGCTTAATATGCTTAAAAGGGACAGTGAAGTCAAAATTAAACTTTCATAATTCAAATAGGGCATGTAATTTTAAACAGCTTTCAAATTTACTTTTATCATCAAATTTGCTATGTTCTATTGATAATCTTTATTGAAAGCTAAACCTAGGTAGCCCTATGCTAATTTCTAAGCCCTTGAAGGCTACTTTTTAGCTCAGTGCATTTTGACAGTTTTTCACAGCTAGACAGTACTAGTTCATGTGCGTCATATTAATAACATTGTGCTCCCTCCTGTGGAGTTATTTATGAGTCAGCACTGTTTGATTACAATGCAAGTCTGTCAAAGGCATTGAGATAAGAGGGCAGTCTGCAGAGGCTTAGATACAAGGTAATTACAGAGGTAAAAAAGTATATTAATATAACTGTTGGTTATGCAAAACTGTGGAATGGTAATAAAGGGATTATTTATCTTTTGAAACAATAAACATTTTCAAGTAGACTGTTCCTTTAACTGCCACTGGTTTATTGGTGGACAGTAATTTCCCTATAAAAAACTGTAATATATCCTTTGAATTATATATATACATACAGGGAGTGCAGAATTATTAGGCAAGTTGTATTTTTGAGGATTAATTTTATTATTGAACAACAACCATGTTCTCAATGAACCCAAAAAACTCATTAATATCAAAGCTGAATATTTTTGGGAAGTAGTTTTTAGTTTGTTTTTAGTTTTTAGCTATTTATAGGGGGAGTATCTGTTGTGGTGCAGGTGACTATTACTGTGCATAATTATTAGGCAACTTAACAAAAAACAAATATATACCCATTTCAATTATTTATTTTTACCAGTGAAACCAATTAACATCTCAACATTCACAAATATACATTTCTGACATTCAAAAACAAAACAAAAACAAATCAGTGACCAATATAGCCACCTTCTTTGCAAGGGACACTCAAAAGCCTGCCATCCATGGATTCTGTCAGTGTTTGATCTGTTCACCATCAACATTGCGTGCAGCAGCAACCATAGCCTCCCAGGACACTGTTCAGAGAGGTGTACTGTTTTCCCTCCTTGTAACTCTCACATTTGATGATGGACCACAGGTTCTCAATTGGGGTTCAGATCAGGTGAACAAGGAGGGCCATGTCAATAGATTTTCTTCTTTTATACCCTTTCTTGCATCCAGCCACACTGTGGAGTACTTTGACGCGTTGTGATGGAGCATTGTCCTCGCATGAAAAATCATGTTTTTCTTGAAGGATGCAGACTCTTCCTGTACCACTGCTTGAA
>NC_069504.1:388803943-388808943 GCF_027579735.1 Bombina bombina | reverse complement strand
CCTGTGTAACTGTTTATTCATTATGCACATGAACCAGCTTGCAAGTTGGGGTCAGATTGTCACAAAAGCTGGTGCAAAATAAAACGCAACGGATTCAAAATCTATTTAAATGTAGAACAGTTACAACATTGGATGCATTATGCCAGGGACACATCAATCCAAAAAATAAACAATTTTAAGCCCATTTAAAGCTAGACAAGTAGTGAACCTTTTTTAATCTTTTAGTGAGTCTTATATATTTTTTTGTAGAAATAAGGTAGCTATAGTACAAATAATAGATACCATTTATACAGCAGATATTTTAAGTGGTTGGAAATAATGTTCATTTATTGTTTTTTCTGTACACTATTCCAAGATCTTTTACCACAAAGGCGGAGTGGTTTTCCCTTTTAAATAGAAAGCACGCTCTTCTCATTATACATGATGACATTTTTTGGCTTACTGTTTATTATAAGCTAAGTTAAAGTAGAATAAAAAATGTTATAAAGCATACAACCAATCACCATGTTACATTTAAGGAAATAAAACAAGTATTGATTTAGGATTATGTGAACAAAACAGATAATTCTACTCTGGAAATAACAACAAATGATTTTCCTAATCTTTAAAGTCATGTAGCGTTACCCACCCACACAGTCAGAAATAGCAGCTACAAGGCATTACTGTGTGTTTGGCCTCTACTGTTATGTGGGAGATTGCCTGTTTGTCAAGAACTATTTAACCTCGTCCTCAGGGTCCAGTTTTCCCAGGAATCCCTTGGGTGTTGTGCTGGGGATTCCTGGAAATACTGTTCTTGGGGTCTAGGCTTAGCATCTGGAACAACTACAGTTTAATACGCTGAAATCATCTTAACTTTGCTAATAAATCTGTATGTGTATAATAAATCTATGCCAATGAGTTACAGTTCAAGGTGAATTATATTTGTACTGTTTTTGCCCAGTATTAAGTTCTTCAAAAGTTCAAGATTTGTTATTTATTTATTATTTTAAAATGACTGATCCGAGATTAGAAATTGAGCTACTTCCAAGACTAGGTAAGGTAAAAGCAATTTAGAAATCTTAAAAATGTCATTTGGTACCTGAAAATGATATAAACTTGTATAATCCATTGATTTGAATAATCACTTAACATAATCTTTATTCATTTATCCATTACATAGATTTGATCATTCGTGCTCTGTGATGATTTTATGATTTGCTTTGTCAATCTGTTGTAATCTTTGATTATGAATAAACAAATTTAAAATATAAACTAAAGCAAAGACCATTTACCTATTTTCCTTACAATATAAATACAAGAGCTTATGCTTATGAATGACAGTAGTTGTGGACAGTCTTTAGATCATTAAATCCATATGCTCAGAGTGAAAAAAATCTGCACAAGAGATCATAATTTGACAGAGGAAAGACATTCCCATCATAATTTCCCATATCTTGACTACTACGCATGTTTTTTTTCTCCAGGTAAAAAATAATTTATTTCCCATAAAATGAATCCCTTTCATATTCTCTATTTTGTGTGCTGTACAATAAGGAAACTAGTAATAATAGTATAGATACAGATGTTGTATTCTTCCAGCAGTGCTTGTTAACAAATTTTAAATGGTTGGAATTATGAGTCTTCTCATAGGGTTGTCATATTGGGAAGTATCCAATTGGAATAGTGCTCTTTATGCACTCTGACCCTGGGTTTCTTTTCCATGTTGTGATTAAGTAGTAAAGTTTATCCTTACATTTTCCCTTTCCCTCTTAAGATCAAAGCTCAACTACTGGTAATAATTCAAATCAAGAATGATTTCCACATATTAACAAAAATGGATATACATTTATAACCAGGGTGCTTACATTTATACCACTACATTAAAAATAAAATCATAAAATCACAATTTAATGCTATCTTTGAAGTTTATGAGCGATACTTCATTATATGGTACATGGCAAGTGACTGCGTGCTTCTTACTAAGGTCTCAATGATTTAAAGCTCTCTGGTCTGACCACGTGATCTAGGAATCAGATGTCTTCTTAATAATATGATTTACCTCAAATAATTCTAGAAAGGCAAATTGTAGCTTGAGAGCTGTTTATCTAGCTACGCAGTTTGTGATGTGAAACAGAGACACCTACATTTTAATATAATTACCAAAAATAGCTTTCTTTCCATGCCGAGAAGTTTTTGCTCACCAGGCCCTAAGACTCACAACAATTACAGATTCATGGCATCTGGCACCTTTGAAGTCTGCTGGCAATGAGGGGTCACCTGATGTCATTGGTACTTAGAGCCTGTGCAAGTGAAGGGTGTGTATGAGTGTGGTTTGCTGTTATTTTGGTAAAGATAGAATGCAAAATCATAAAGCATGTGCACAAATCAAAAGTATTAAACCAAAACAAAATAATATAGAATTGCTTTTATAAAAAAACAGCAACAAAAGCCAACCTTGAATACTTGTTGAATACTAAATTTCCATGCAGTAATAAATCAGTTTTTAATATGGTTGCAGTGGACAGAACATTTATATGGACCAATTGGCAGGTAGCACTTACACAAATATATATAAAGGTAAAATAAAGGCACCATGTTGGGGGGACACATTCTAATACTGAAAAAAGACCTTTATTAAACTGTGCATAAAATTACAGGAAATAAAGAGATTCAAGTTTAACCTTTATCATTACTGGTTGTGTTATAATGTAGGTATTTTTCTGCCTTTTTATATAACACGCTATGAAAATAGAATGTTTGAAGAAAACTCCTCTTTTCTCTTCTAGAAAGTATTCTTCCTTACCTTATATTTTGCTCTAGATTGCCTGCAGACCCGCGTCCTGCCATTCCACTGTCTGTATATGAGAAATGAATGATAAATTGTATTTTATCTATCTTTAACTAACACAAGAACAACCACTGCCTTCCATTCACCAGTTTTAGTGACAAATGTTAAAATACAATGTCCCTTTAAATGTCAGTTTTAAATGTTACTTAACTATAGGAGCTAACATATGCTGCCATTATTTATAGAAAATATTAAAGGATATTAAAATGAAGAATAACACAGATATTACATTCTCTGTAATGCTGTATCTAACCAGTGGCGGTGATTGAGTTAACTGGAAATTTAATTTGTGGTCTTTTGGCAGTAGCTCGTCATCAAACAGGACCACAACCAATGGCAGTTCTACAGGGATGCATGGGGTGCAATGACCTTCCAATCTCATTTTTGCACCTAGATGACCTGAAAATAACACAGGTGGTAGGTGGGATCACACAACTTTCCCACCCCAAAGCTCTACCTTAGCCACTACCCTTGACACTGCCATATACATTTTTCACAAGTGAATAGTAATTATGTCCCCTTTGTTGCGAGCAACACAAATACATTATTTTATCTCTTTGACTGCCATGCAGTAACACATATATATCAGTCATTTAAACCAGTGTTTCTCAGCCGCGGTACCTCTAATAGTCCAGATTTTCATTATAGCTGTACTAGAGCACAGGTGAAATAATCAGCTGATCAGTAACCATGGTTACCAACCTGCTCTCAGCCATCAGCTGATTATTTCAACTGTGCTCTAGATAATCTATAGTGAAAATCTGGCCTGTTAGGGGTACTTGAGAGCAACAATTGAGAAACACTGATTTGAACCACCCTTGACTGCCAGTAGGACACAAAGTGGAATGTTTTTATTTTTCCATTGCTGACATTAAAACACAGAGCACACATTTTACTTTATTGTTTCCTTGTAACACACATAGAGCAGTGTTTAAACACTCTCCTTGGCTGCCAGTAACACAAAGAGCAAAGCACAAGTACAGTTTTCCTTTTTTTCTGGGCCATATTTGTTATGCAAAGAGGCACAGGGGGGCTCTAAAATACAGCTATCACTGAAGGGCCTTTTAACATTTATGTTTCCAGTATTTTCTGTATATATTTTACTGAACAGCCTGGTGAAGTACTGGACTGTTCAGTTTCATACAAGACACATGGCAACAAACACTAGTAGGATTTGCCTTGATTGTAGTGATTAGTGGCAAAATAATTTCAAAAGACACCTTCTATAAAATACCTATAAAACCAATGTCTCATACACCTTAAAAAATGCAGAGGACTGAGTAGAATCAGGTTATACTGTACATCTCTTTTTGTCTAGCAATCACCAACACTGCTGGTCCATCCTCCAGGACTGCATATCCTAAAGTGACCATGCCCATTACTCTTGACTCCCTTTATCTCTGTGTGGTACTTGCCATATGAATATTCAGCCTGAGCATAGAGCTCAGGGCATGCATCTAATCCAAACTCAGGGCATGCATATAATCCAAACTCAAGGCATGCATCTAATCCAAACTCAAGGCATGCATCTAATCCAAACTCAAGGCATGCATCTAATCCAAACTCAGGGCATGCATCTAATCCAAACTCAGGGCATGCATCTAATCCAAACTCAGGGCATGCATCTAATCCAAACTCAGGGCATGCATCTAATCCAAACTCAGGGCATGCATCTAATTTGAACTCAGGACATGCAGATGTAACAAATGTGTTGTTGGGGGATATTCATCAGGTCTAAAGGCTTAAGTGGATATACAGATGGCATAAAGAAAGTCAGAAGGCGTGCTCAAAAAAGTAGGGGTCTGAGGGGTCAAATTTGACATAACCTGTTTTTAGGGTACCTTTCCAAAAGAAAACATGATCAGTTACTAATGCAAGTTTTGAGAATTATCATTACTTTTTTGTTTAGTTACACTTGTCTTATTATGGGATGCTTCAAATCTTTGATACAATGGGCACTAATTTAAAAAAAAAAAAAAACACTTTCATGTCTTTTGTAAATTAGATGATGTTTTCACAGTGCAAACCTAATGATTTCTTATTTTATGTAGCTTTAAATGTGCATAAAACCCAAAATTCAAATTTAAAGGAATGCATTTTAATTTTAAATAGAATATTTTTTTTTGCAGTACACATGTCAACTAAAAGCGTTTCTTGTAAAAATTATCAGTAT
>NC_069504.1:388771443-388798943 GCF_027579735.1 Bombina bombina | reverse complement strand
ACTTCCGGCGTCGTAGTTGACGCTGAGTTACTCACACAGGGTTGCGTCGTTAGTGACGCGAGTGTGTAATTTCCGGATATTTTTAATTATGTATTACCCCATTGCCTTTTTCTATGTCAGAGGGCTATGCTATTTGCATTTTTTCCAATTCCTGAAACTGTCATATAAGGAAATTGATCATTTTGCTTTATATGTTGTTTTTTCTTTTACATTTTGCAAGATGTCTCAATCTGATCCTGTCTCAGAAGTATCTGCGTGCACTACCAAAGCTAAGTGCATTTGTTGTAAAATTGTGGAGATTATATCTCCGAATGTCATTTGTATTAGTTGTCATGATAAACTTTTACATGCAGATAATGTGTCCATCAGTAATAGTACATTGCTGGTTGCAGTTCCTTCAACTTCTAATGTACATGATATACCTATGAATTTTAAAGAATTTGTTACTGATTCTATTCAGAAGGCTTTGTCTGCATTTCCACCTTCTAATAAACGTAAAAGGTCTTTTAAAACTTCTTATAAAGTTGATGAAAATTGAAATGACCGACAACATAATGAATTATCCTCCTCTGATGAGGATCTATCTGATTCAGAAGATCCTTCCTCAGATATTGACACTGACAAATCTACTTATTTATTTAAAACGGAGTGTATTCGTTCTTTGTTAAAATTACTTTGGATATTGAGGAAGCTAGTCCTCTTGATATTAAAACTAGTAAACATTTAAATTCTGTTTTTAAACCTCCTGTGATTACTCCAGAGGTTTTTCCTATTTCTGATGATATTTCTAAGGAATGGAATAAGCCGGGTACTCCATTTAATCCTTCTTCAAGGTTTTAAAAATGGTATCCTTTACCAGCAAATTCAATAGAATTTTGGGAAAAGATCCCCAAAGTTGATGGGGCTATTTCTACTCTTGCTAAACGTACCACTATTCCTATGGAAGATAGCACTTCCTTTAAAGATCCTTTAGATAGGAAACTTGAATCTTATCTAAGGAAAGCCTATTTATATTCAGGTCATCTTAGGCCTGCAATTTATTTGGCTGATGTTGCAGCTGCATCAACTTTTTGGTTGGAGAATTTAGCGCAACAAGAATTGGATTCTGACTTATCTAGCATTGTTCGCTTACTGCAACATGCTAATCATTTTATTTGTGATGCTTTTTTTGATATTATCAAAATTGATGTTAGATCCATGTCTTTAGCTATTTTAGCTAGAAGAGCTTTGTGGCTTAAATATTGGAATGCTGATATGACATCTAAGTCTAGATTACTATCTCTTTCTTTCCAAGGTAATAATTTATTTGGTTCTCAGTTGGATTCTATTATTTCAACTGTTACTGGGGGGGAAGGGAGTTTTTTGCCACAGGATAAAAAACCTAAGGGTAAATCTAAGGCTTCTAATAGTTTTTGTTCCTTTCGTCAAAATAAGGAACAAAAACCTAATCCTTCCCCCAAGGAATCTGTTTCCAATTGGAAGCCTTCCTCAAATTGGAATAAATCCAAGCCATTTAAGAAACCAAAGTCAGCTCCTAAGTCCGCATGAAGGTGCGGCCCTCATTCCAGCTCAGCTGGTAGGGGGCAGATTAAAGTTTTTCAAGGATGTTTGGATAAATTCTGTCCAAAATCAATGGATTCAAAGCATTGTCTCCCGGGGTACCGAATAGAATTCAGAGTAAGACCTCCTGTGAGAAGATTTTTTCTCTCACGCATCCCAGTAAATCCGGTAAAAGCTCAGGTTTTCCTGAAGTGTGTTTCAGACCTGGAGGTTTCAGGGGTAACCATGCCAGTTCCTTTTCAGGAACAAAGTCTGGAGTTTTATTCAAATCTATTCATTGTCCCAAAGAAGGTAAATTCATTCAGACCAGTTCTGGATCTGAAAATTTTGAATCATTATGTAAGAGTACCAACTTTCAAGATGGTGACTATAAGGACTATTCTGCCTTTTGTTCAGCAAGGACATTATATGTCCACAATAGACTTGCAGGATGCATACCTTCATATTCCAATTCATCCAGATCATTATCAGTTCCTGAGATTCTCTTTTCAAGACAAGCATTACCAATTTGTTGCTCTACCATTTGGCCTAGCAACAGCTCCAAGAATCTTTTCAAAGGTTCTCGGTGCCCTACTCTCTGTAATCAGAGAGCAGGGTATTGCGGTGTTTCCTTATTTGGACGATATCTTGGTACTAGCTCAGTCTTTACATTCTGCAGAATCTCACACGAATCAACTAGTGTTGTTTCTTCGAAAACATAGTTGGAGGATCAATTTACCAAAAAGTTTCTTGATTCCTCAGACAAGGGTTACCTTTTTAGGCTTCCAGATAGAGTCAGTGTCCATGACTCTGACTCTAACAGACAAGAGACGTTTAAAATTGGTTGCAGTCTGTCGGCACCTTCAGTCTCAGTCATTCCCTTCAGTGGCTATGTGCATGGAAGTTTTAGGTCTCATGACTGCAGCATCGGACGCAATTCCCTTTGCTCATTTTCACAAGACCTCTCCAGCTTTGTATGCTGAATCAATGGTGCCGGGATTATACAAAGATATCACAATTAATATCCTTAAATTCCAATGTTCGGCACTCTCTGACGTGGTGGTTAAATCACCAGTGTTTAGTTCAAAGGGCCTCTTTTGTTCGGCCAACCTGGACTGTGATCACAACAGATGCAAGTCTTTCAGGTTGGGGAGCTGTCTTGGGATCTCTGATAGCACAAGGGGTTTGGAAATCTCAAGAGATGAGATTACCAATCAATATTTTAGAACCAAGCAATTTTAAGAGCTCTTCAATTTTGGCCTCTGTTGCAGAGAGAACCGTTCATTTGTTTTCAGACAGACAATATCACAACAGTGGCATATGTCAATCATCAGGGTGGGACTCACAGTCCCCAAGCAATGAAAGAAGTATCTTGGATACTTGTTTGGGTGGAATCAAGCTCCTGTCTAATTTCTGCGGTTCATATCCCAGGTGTTGACAATTGGGAGGCGGATTATCTCAGCCTTCAAACTTTACATCCGGGGGAGTGGTCCTTCCATCCAAATGTGTTTTCTCAGATTGTTCAGATGTGGGGTCTTCCAGAGATAGATCTGATGGCCTCTCATCTGAATAAGAAACTTCACAGATACCTGTCCAGATCCAGGGATTTTCAGGTGGAAGCAGTGGATGCGCTGATGCTTCCTTGGTGTTATCAACCTGCTTATATTTTCCCGCCTCTAGTTCTTCTTCCAAGAGTGATCTCCAAAATCATCATGGAATCATTGTTTGTGTTGCTGGTGGCTCACGCATGGCCCCACAGGTTTTGGTATGCGGATCTTGTTCGGATGTCCAGTTGCTAACCTTTGCCACTTCCGTTAAGGCCGGACCTACTGTCTCAAGGTCCATTTTCCCATCAGGATCTCAAATCATTAAATTTGAAGGTATGGAAATTGAACACTTAGTGCTAAATCATAGAGGTTTCTCTGACTCAGTGATTAATACTATGTTACAAGCTCGTAAAACTGTCTCTAGAGAGATTTATTATCGAGTTTGGAAGACTTACATTTCATGGTGTTCTCATAAATTCTCTTGGCATTCTTTTAGAATTCATAGAATTTTACAGTTTCTTCAGGATGGTTTGGATAGGGGTTTGTCTGCAAGTTCCTTGAAGGGACAAATCTCTGCTCTTTCTGTTTTATTTCACAGAAAGATTGCTAAACTTCCTGATATTCACTGTTTTGTACAGGCTTTAGTTCGTATTAAGCCTGTCATTAAATCAATTTCTCCTCCTTGGAGTCTCAATTTGGTTTTGAGGGCGTTACAGGCACCTCCATTTGAGCCTATGCATTCTTTGGACATTAAACTACTTTCTTGGAAAGTGTTGTTCCTTTTGGCCATGTCTTCTGCTAGAAGAGTTTCTGAGCTATCTGCTCTTTCTTGTGAATCTCCTTTTCTAATTTTTCATCAGGATAAGGCGGTTTTGCGGACTTCATTTAAATTTTTACCTAAGGTTGTGATTTCTAACAACATTAGTAGAGATATTGTTGTCCCTTCCTTGTGTCCTAATCCTAAGAATTCTTTGGAAAGATCCTTACATTCTTTGGATGTGGTGAGAGCTTTGAAATATTATGTTGAAGCTACTAAAGATTTCAGGAAGACTTCTAGTCTATTTGTTATATTTTCTGGTCCTAGGAAAGGTCAGAAGGCCTATTTCCTTGGCTTCTTGGTTAAAGCTTTTGATTCATCAAGCTTATTTGGAGTCGGGTCAGGCCCCGCCTAAGAGAATTACAGCTCATTCAACTAGATCAGTCTCCACTTCGTGGGCTTTTAAGAATGAAGCTTCAGTTGATCAGATTTGCAAATTGGCAACTTTGTCCTCTTTGCATACATTTACTAAATTCTACCGTTTTGATGTATTTGCTTCTTCAGAAGCAGTTTTCGGTAGAAAGTTCTTCAGGCAGCTGTTTCAGTTTGATTCTTCTGCTGATGTTTTAAGTTTTTCTTTTCATTCTGAGAATAACTTATATTTTGAGTTGTGGAATATTTTTTGAGCGGAAAATGGCTGTTGCTTATTTTTATCCCTCCCTCTCTAGTGACTTTTTTGTATAAAGCACAATTATTTCCAAATTTCTTTGTTGATGCTTTTTACTCCTTTCTTTTTCACCCCACTACTTGGCTATTCGTTAAACTGAATTGTGGGTGTGGTGAGGGGTGTATTTATAGGCATTTTGAGGTTTGGGAAACTTTGCCCCTCCTGGTAGGATTGTATATCCCATACGTCACTAGCTCATGGACTCTTGCCAATATGAAAGAAATTAATTTATCAGGTAAGTTCTTACATAAATTATGTTATTATTTCCTGAGTTCATAGTTCATCAGAACAATCCAAATAGCCTATGCTTTTTACCCTTTACGAGATGACTCTGACCATGCCCATCATGTGCTAAACATTCGGAGGTTTTGGACAGAATGAAGAGTCAGATAGTCTAAGAATTGAAAACCTTTGTGAGAAAAAAAACCTGAACAGTCAGATAAAGAGACACAGACAGTAGAGTACTTAGGTAAGAAAACCATATAAATGTTGACAATAAAATCAATACAATTGCCTTAAAACTAAAATGATTTAACAGCAGGTTGTGGGTTGGATCAAATGATGAAGTAGCAGGTTCAAATCTAAAAACATAATTTATGTAAGAACTTACCTGATAAATTCATTTCTTTCATATTAGCAAGAGTCCATGAGCTAGTGACGTATGGGATATACATTCCTACCAGGAGGGGCAAAGTTTCCCAAACCTCAAAATGCCTATAAATACACCCCTCCCCACACCCACAAATCAGTTTAACGAATAGCCAAGAAGTGGGGTGATAAGAAAAAAGTGCGAAGCATAAATATAAGGAATTGGAATAATTGTGCTTTATATAAAAAAATCATAACCACCACAAAAAAAGGGTGGGCCTCATGGACTCTTGCTAATATGAAAGAAATGAATTTATCAGGTAAGTTCTTACATAAATTATGTTTTCTTTCATGTAATTAGCAAGAGTCCATGAGCTAGTGACGTATGGGATAATGACTACCCAAGATGTGGATCTTCCACGCAAGAGTCACTAGAGAGGGAGGGATAAAATAAAGACAGCCAATTCCGCTGAAAAAAATCCACACCCAAAATAAAGTTTAAATCTTATAAAGAAAAAAACTGAAAATATAAGCAGAAGATTCAAACTGAAACAGCTGCCTGAAGTACTTTTCTACCAAAGACAGCTTCAGAAGAAGAAAACACATCAAAATGGTAGAATTTAGTAAAAGTATGCAAAGAAGACCAAGTTGCTGCTTTGCAAATCTGATCAACCGAAGCTTCATTCCTAAACGCCCAGGAAGTAGAAACTGACCTAGTAGAATGAGCTGTAATCCTTTGAGGCGGAGTTTTACCCGACTCGACATATGCATGATGAATTAAAGATTTCAACCAAGATGCCAAAGAAATGGCAGAGGCCTTCTGACCTTTCCTAGAACCGGAAAAGATAACAAATAGACTAGAAGTCTTTCGGAAATTCTTAGTAGCTTCAACATAATATTTCAAAGCTCTAACTACATCCAAAGAATGCAATGATTTCTCCTTAGAATTCTTAGGATTAGGACATAATGAAGGAACCACAATTTCTCTACTAATGTTGTTGGAATTCACAACCTTAGGAAAAAATGTAAAAGAAGTTCTCAACACCGCCTTATCCTGGTGAAAAATCAGAAAAGGAGACTCACAAGAAAGAGCAGATAATTCAGAAACTCTTCTGACAGAAGAGATGGCCAAAAGGAACAAAACTTTCCAAGAAAGTAATTTAATGTCCAATGAATGCATAGGTTCAAACGGAGGAGCTTGAAGAGCCCTCAGAACCAAATTCAAACTCCAAGGAGGAGAAATTGACTTAATGACAGCTTTTATACGAACCAAAGCTTGTAGAAAACAATGAATATCAGGAAGATTAGCAAACTTTCTGTGAAAAAGAACAGAAAGAGCAGAGATTTGTCCTTTCAAGGAACTTGCAGACAAACCTTATCCAAACCATCCTGAAGAAACTGTAAAATTCTCGGAATTCTAAAAGAATGCCAGGAAAAATGATGAGAAAGACACCAAGAAATATAAGTCTTCCAGACTCTATAATATATCTCCCTAGATACAGATTTACGAGCCTGTAACATAGTATTAATCACAGAGTCAGAGAAACCTCTTTGACTAAGAATCAAGTGTTCAATCTCCATACCTTTAAATTTAAGGATTTGAGATCCTGATGGAAAAAAGGACCTTGCGACAGAAGGTCTGGCCTTAACGGAAGAGTCCACGGTTGGCAAGAGGCCATCCGGACAAGATCCACATACAAAAACCTGTGAGGCCATGCTGGAGCTACCAGCAGAACAAACGAGCATTCCTTCAGAATTTTGGAGATTACTCTTGGAAGAAGAACTAGAGGCGGAAAGATATAGGCAGGATGATACTTCCAAGGAAGTGACAATGCATCCACTGCTACCGCTTGAGGATCCCTGGATCTGGACAGATACCTGGGAAGTTTCTTGTTTAGATGAGAGGCCATCAAATCTATTTCTGGAAGTCCCCACATTTGAACAATCTGAAGAAATACCTCTGGGTGAAGAGACCATTCGCCCGGATGTAACGTTTGGCGACTGAGATAATCTGCTTCCCAATTGTCTATACCTGGGGTATGAACCACAGAAACTAGACAGGAGCTGGATTCCGCCCATACCAGAATTCGAGATACTTCTTTCATAGCCAGAGGACTGTGAGTCCCTCCTTGATGATTGATGTATGCCACAGTTGTGACATTGTCTGTCTGAAAACAAATGAACGATTCTCTCTTTAGAAGAGGCCAAGACTGAAGAGCTCTGAAAATTGCACGGAGTTCCAAAATATTGATCGGTAATCTCACATCCTGAGATTCCCAAACCCCTTGTGCTGTCAGAGACCCCCACACAGCTCCCCAACCTGTAAGACTTGCATCTGTTGAAATTACAGTCCAGGTCGGAAGAACAAAAGAAGCCCCCTGAACTAAACGATGGTGATCTGTCCACCACGTCAGAGAGTGTCGTACAATCGGTTTTAAAGATATTAATTGAGATATCTTTGTGTAACACTGAATCTATCTGGAAACCTAAAAAGGTTACCTGTGTCTGAGGAATAAATGAACTTTTTGGTAAATTGATCCTCCAACCATGATGTTGAAGAAAAAACACAAGTCGATTCGTATGAGATTCTGCTAAATGTGAAGACTGAGCAAGTACCAAGATATCGTCCAAATAAGGAAATACCACAATACCCTGTACTCTGATTACAGACAGAAGGGCACCGAGAACCTTCGTAAAAATTCTTGGAGCTGTAGCTAGGACAAACGGCAGAGCCACAAACTGGTAATGCTTGTCTAGGAAAGAGAATCTCAGAAACTGATCTGGATGAATCAGAATATGCAGATATGCATCCTGTAAATCTATTGTAGACATATAATGCCCTTGCTGAACAAAAGGCAGGATAGTCCTTACAGTTACCATTTTGAATGTTGGTATCCTTACATAACGATTCAATATTTTTAGATCCAGAACTGGTCTGAAGGAATTCTCCTTCTTTGGTACAATGAAGAGATTTGAATAAAACCCCAGTCCCTGTTCCAGAACTGGAACTCTCATAATTACTCCAGCCAACTCTAGATCTGAAACACATTTCAGAAATGCTTGAGCCTTCGCTGGGTTTACTGGGACACGGGAAGGAAAAAATCTCTTTGCAGGAGGCCTTATCTTGAAGCCAATTCTGTACCCTTCTGAAACAATGTTCTGAATCCAAAGATTGTGAACGGAATTGATCCAAATTTCTTTGAAAAAAACGTAATCTGCCCCCTACCAGCTGAGCTGGAATGAGGGCCGCACCTTCATGTGGACTTAGGAGCTGGCTTTGATTTTCTAAAAGGCTTGGATTTATTCCAGACTGGAGATGGTTTCCAAACTGATACCGCTCCTGAGGATGAAGGATCAGGTTTTTGTTCCTTGTGACGAAAGGAACGAAAAACGATTATTAGACCTAAATTTACCTTTAGATTTTTTATCCTGTGGTAAAAAAGTTCCTTTCCCTCCAGTAACAGTTGAGATAATAGAATCCAACTGAGAACCAAACAATTTATTACCCTGGAAAGAAAGGGAAAGCAGAGTAGACTTAGAAGACATATCAGCATTCCAAGTTTTAAGCCATAAAGCTCTTCTAGCTAAAATAGCTAGAGACATATACCTGACATCAACTCTAATGATATCAAAGATGGCATCACAAATAAAATTATTAGCATGTTGAAGAAGAATAATAATGCTATGAGAATTATGATCTGTTACTTGTTGCGCTAAAGCTTCTAACCAAAAAGTTGAAGCTGCAGCAACATCCGCTAAAGATATAGCAGGTCTAAGAAGATTACCTGAACACAAGTAAGCTTTTCTTAGAAAGGATTCAATTTTCCTATCTAAAGGATCCTTAAAGGAAGTACCATCTGCCGTAGGAATAGTAGTACGCTTAGCAAGAGTAGAGACAGCCCCATCAACCTTAGGGATTTTGTCCCAAAACTCTAATCTGTCAGATGGCACAGGATATAATTGCTTAAAACGCTTAGAAGGAGTAAATGAATTACCCAAATTATTCCATTCCCTGGAAATTACTTCCAGAAGTTTTTCCTGTCCCTAGTGCTATTTCTGAATAACTACAGGAGATTTAAAAACCTTATCTAAACATTTAGAATTAGTATCAAGAGGACCAGAATCCTCAATTTCTAATGCAATTAGGACTTCTTTAAGTAAAGAACGAATAAATTCCATTTTAAATAAATATTAAGATTTATCAGCATCAACCTCTGAGACAGAATCCTCTGAACCAGAAGAACCATTATCAGAATCAGAATGATGCTGTTCATTTAAAAATTCATCTGAAAAATTAGAAGTTTTAAAAGACTTTTTACGTTTACTAGAAGGAGGAATAACAGACATAGCCTTCTTAATGGATTTAGAAACAAAATCTCTTATGTTATCAGGAACACTCTGAGTATTAGATGTTGACGGAACAGCAACAGGTAATGTAACAGTACTAAAGGAAATATTATCTGCATTAACAAGTTTGTCATGACAAACAGTACAAACAACAGCTGGAGGAACAGATGCCATAAGTTTACAGCAGATACACTTAGCTTTGGTAGCTCCAGCCCCAGGCAGCGATTTTCCAGAAGTATCTTCTGACTCAGTTTCAACGTGGGACATCTTGCAATATGTAATAGAAAAAACAACATATAAAGCAAAATTGATCAAATTCCTTAAATGACAGTTTCAGGAATGGGAAAAAATGCCAGTGAACAAGCTTCTAGCAACCAGAAGCAATAAATAATGAGACTTAAATAATGAGGAGACAATAGTGACGCCCATATTTTTTTAGCGCCAAAAATGACGCCCACATTATTTGGCGCTTAAATGCTTTTGGCGCCAAAAATGACGCCACATCCGGAACGCCGACACTTTTGGCGCAAAAGAACGTCAAAAATGACGCAACTTCCGGCGACACGTATGACGCCGGAAACAGAAAAAAAATTTTGCGCCAAAAAAGTCCGCGCCAAGAATGACGCAATAAAATGAAGCATTTTCAGCCCCCGCAAGCCTAACAGCCCACAGGGAAAAAGTCAAATTTTAAGGTAAGAAAAAAATTGATTTATTCATATGCATTATCCCAAATATGAAACTGACTGCCTGAAATAAGGACTGTTGAACATTCTGAGTCAAGGCAAATAAATGTTTGAACACATATATTTAGAACTTTATATAAAAGTGCCCAACCATAGCTTAGAGTGTCACAGAAAATAAGACTTACTTACCCCAGGACACTCATCTACATATAGCAGATAGCCAAACCAGTACTGAAACGAGAATCAGCAGAGGTAATGGTATATATAAGAGTATATCGTCGATCTGAAAAGGGAGGTAAGAGATGAATCTCTACGACCGATAACAGAGAACCTATGAAATAGACCCCGTAGAAGGAGATCATTGAATTCAAATAGGCAATACTCTCCTCACATCCCTCTGACATTCACTGCACGCTGAGAGGAAAACCGGGCTCCAACCTGCTGCGGAGCGCATATCAACGTAGAATCTAGCACAAACTTACTTCACCACCTCCATAGGAGGCAAAGTTTGTAAAACTGATTTGTGGGTGTGGTGAGGGGTGTATTTATAGGCATTTTGAGGTTTGGGAAACTTTGCCCCTCCTGGTAGGAATGTATATCCCATACGTCAATAGCTCATGGACTAATTACATGAAAGAAAGGATTTTTTTTTCTCAAATGCAAGATATTTCCTTCCCAGTACATTACAAAAACACAAAACATTAGAATAAATGGCATTAGTCTCCTGAAAAACCCCCACGCCTGTACCTTTGTTAAACTAATGGGTATATTATTGTCAATGAAAACCTGGAGAAACTGCACCACAGATACTGGGATACTTGCTATGTGAATGTTTAATCACTGTTCTAAGTGTTATGTGATAAAGGGGTTAAAATGCTGTTTTCTGTTTCTAGCAATAAAAGGGTTAAATCACTGCACAGTGTGGGTTAATTACAGAAAAGGAAGTTAAAGTGAATGTAAATTTTGATGCTAAAGTGCCCGGTTTTTAAAAATTCGATTAAAAACAGAGGAAAAACAGGGGCAAAACAGGGGCCGCAGCTCAAGCTTCCTCCACCCGTTGCAAAGCCTCTTCCTGGGTCTAAAATGAGGAATCCGGCTTTCTCCAATCACAGCGTTGAATCAGACACTGATTCCCCCGGGGGGAAGCTGTGATTGGAGGATGACCTATCAATCATTTCTGACATCAGAAATGGCTTGCAACGACCGGAGGAAGCTGGAGCTGCTGTGAAGATTAAAAGGTAAGTATTTTTTCATAACTGGAGTGAAATGTAAATTTTGATGAATTAAAGTGCCCCTGTTTTTAATCAAATTCTTAAAAACCGGGCACTTTAGTATCAAAATTTACATTGACTTTAATACTGTTAGTTGTGTGTGTATTAGTGTCAGGAAGGAGTTAACAACAAACTGTTCAGTTGTAAGAAATATAAAAGAGACACAGGGATGGGGGACTGCAGAACTATCTGTTAAAAGGGAAGAACACAACCTAAATATTGATTCAATATGCCAAATGAACAGTACTTAAAGCTGTGTTGTCTAAAACCCAGGTGTCAAGCCTGCTTACAATTCAGCACTGGCCGATAAGAAATAAATGGCTCTCTAGTACCCCCTGCTGCCCATATGACCAATGACAGAACATTGCTTTATGGTCTCTATCTTTAATAAAAAAAAATGTACAATATGTAAGGCTAAAAGATGAAAGGAGACATAAGTATTAAATCAAAGTAACAATCCATATAGACGAGGTCAGAGTGAGATGTATTAGTTCAGCTATACTTACCACAGTGTCTCTTCAATGAGAGACAAAACACATAAGCATTAAAATATCTATATATTGTAGTGTCCAAATATTTCACTTTTTATAGTGAATGACAAATAATGAACTAAAGTAATATTAAAGATTATTAAGATAACACATGTTAATTAATGGTATATACAGTATATATCGTTTTTGTGTGGTTATTTTGCTATGAAACATCCTTCCTAAGAGTATTATAATATATTCATCTTTAGATCTAAAAAATAATGTTGTACCTGAATTATTCATGTAAGATTTATTCTCGTTATTCTCTCTCATTAGTCTTTTGTATTTTTGTAGGTATTGCCAAAATAGAGTAATTTACATAGATAAATAAAGGGACATAAAATCCAATTTTTACCTTTCATGATTTAGATAGATCTTGTGATTTCAAACAACTTTCCAATTTACTTCTATTATCTAATTTGTTTTGTTATCTTAATATACTTTGTTGAAAAGGTAGACTCAGGAGCTGTTGATTGGTGGCTGCATATACTGTATATGCCTCTTGTCATTGGCTTTCTGCTAGCTCTGAATAGTGCATTGCTGCTTCTTCCACAAAGGATACCTAGAGAATGAAGAAAATTAGATAATAGAGGTAAATTGGAAAGCTGCTTAAAGTTGTTGTCTCTATCTGAATCATGAAAGAAAAATTTTGGGTTTCATGCCCATTTAATTTAACCCAAATGTTTTTTTTTGTTTGTTTGCTTCTTTCAGCAGACTCAGCAGATTCAAACTATACCATTATTTTCTGTATACATCATAACGGGAGAAATCTACAATAAAAAGTGTAGATTTGTATTAAAATTCTAATATACAAGGTTGTAACTAATAGTGTATGTTTTTCTTTATATAAATTCTATAGTCATAAGAAGGGTTTATCCTTATTTAAATAAGTGCTTAAGCATTGTACAAGTAGTTGGCTTTAAAAAGGTGTTTCCTGGGGGTATCTAGACCTTAAAGGGACACTCAAGTCAAAATTAAACTTCATGATTCAGATAGAGCATGCAATTTTAAACAACTTTCCAATTTACTTCCATTAACAAAATGTACACAGTCTTTTTATATTTACACTTTTTGAGTCACCAGCTCCGACTGAGCATGTGCAAGAATTCACAGCATATACGTATATGCATTTGTGATTGGCTGATGGCTGTCACATGGTACAGGGGGAGTGGAAATAGACATAACTTTGCAATTTATTTAACAAAAATCTGCCACTCATCTGAAGTTCAGACTAAGTGCTATTGCATTGTCTTCTTATCATGCATTTGTTAATTATGCAAATCTACAACGTTGACTGGTCCTGAGCTGAGATTTAAAGGTTTTTTCATACTTACCCCATTGAGCTCCCTTGTAACAGGCCAGTACTTCTGGGTTTCCAGGAACATTTTAACATCACCATGCGCATGTGTGGTGATGCCACTGGCATCTCTAGTTTTCCGCCATGATGCAGACCTGCTTAGTCGCCATTTAGCAGGCCGGGGGTGCAATCACCTCTGAAAGTGTCCCCCCTTTGGATGACAATATGAGGTTGTCATCTGCACTGTGCACAGATGGCTATCATTTGCCATCATCCTCACTTTATATTTTCTTTCACATGTATAATACTTATTAAAGTAATAACAATCTTATATTATAGAATTGAAGTTAGAAAGCTAAACGGTGATGGTAAAGGTAGCAGAGCAACACATTATATTTGTAAAAAATGATGCATGAAACATTATAAATATGTCTTGTTTTTGTTATCAAGAATTTTTTCAGATTTACTTCTGATTCTCCCACCAGCCCCCCTTGTTTCACAATTTTTTTCTTAGTGTGACATTTGTCACTGCCACCCAATCAGATGCTTAGTCATACAGCTTGCTTTTTCCTATGTGTGGGCTTGTAAGTTTCCGATTAGTTGCCCCACAGTTCTATCTGCACATGTTCCTATAAACCTAACTCATGTGCGTTTACTTCCTAATGGGAGAGATCCGATTCACCATGGGATTACTGTGGGAACCTCTACTTAGTTTTGCCACGAGTAAGAGCTGAGCTGCACTGCTTCATATCAGTTCAGTGAGTGCTATAAAGTTATATGCAGGAGCGTGCATTACCTACTATGTAGAGAGAGGTTGGGACCACTCTCTACCTCACTACACTACAGAGAATAGAAATGAAAGGACAGAGGGAAGAGCAAAACTGGGTAAAGCTTAAAAAAAAAAAAAGAAGATTTTCAACATTTATTTACCACAATTGTAAAAATTAATATTGCAGTTTACATTCTATTTTCAAATGTGCTTCATTCTTTTGGTATCCTTTGTTGAAGGAACAGCAATTTACTACTGGGAACTAGCTGAACACTTCAGGTAAACCAAAGACAAAAAGCATATATATGTGCAGCCACCAATCGGCAGCTAGCTTCCAGTGGTGCATTGCCGATTCTATCTAGGTATGCTTTTCATTGGAAAGTTGCTTAACATTGCATGCTCTATCTGAATTTTGAAAATTTAATTTTGACTTTACTGTTCTTTTAAACAAACACTTAAGCCAACATTAAAATGTAAACTATTGAGATAGAGCATAAACATTTTAAAAGCATTCTAATTTACTTATTTTATCAAATTGTACACAATCTTTATACACTCGCTCTCTGAGGCACCAGCTTCTACTGAACATGAGCAAGAGTTCAGTGTATACATATGTCTGTGACTTGCTGATGGCTGTCACATGATACATGAGATATATATATATATTTTACACAATACATTAGAAATAAATAGAACATTTTATCCTATGTGAAAAACATTGGAATGTAAAATATTCATAACTACCTTCAGGTTAGCGCTGCAGGTTTAACTCCTGTCCGGTTAGCACAAGATAAGTGTTAGGTTTATTCAGTTTGCACTCTCCTTTAAAGTTTATAGGGAGAAAAAGTTAATGTGTTCAAATATCCGAAGTCCTGAAGTATGCGCCGGTTTTTGCTCGCATGCAAACATTTTATTTTCAGCTTGTGATACGCGTGCTAACCCACTTGTGTTAAAAGTTTACTTCTGGCGGTGTCTGCGCTTGACCGAAAGTGCTACATACACTTGTAATCTGGCCCATAGTTATTGCTAGTTGATACCAGCACCTTAGGCTCTCTGAGCAAGTGCTGTGTTTAAAACGCTGGTGCACAGAGCATACTTAAATACACTTTTGAAACCGCTATAGCTTTTACTAGTAGCGTTTTTGCTAATACATGTATATTGCAAAAATGCTTCTATTGAATTCTGAAGTGCACCATATGCGTTCCAGTTTTGGCTGGAATGTCCCTTTAAATTCTCAAAATTTCACCAATGTAGTTACTAAATAGTGTTGGAAAATAATACAATTTCTTATTTGTTCTTAAAGGGACAGGAAACCCAAAAATATTTCTCTTTCATAATTCAGATAGAACATACAATTTCCAATTTACTTCTATTATACTGTATAATTTGCTTAGTTCTCGATAATTTTTTTTGAAAAGCAAACCTATGTAAGCCCAGGAGCTAGCTGGTAATTGGTGGCTACACATACATGCATAGCAATTAGCGCTTATAAAATGAACCAGTGATCAGGTCTCTGGTTAATTTTATAAATGTGCCCCAAATGCCCCCAAAATACAGTGGTGTGTATTTTATTAAAAAATAAAAATTGTAGCATTTTTTTTTTTTTAATAAAATAACTGAACCAGGCAGTTTTGGGGGCTAAAGTTGGTCGGTATGGGGTATTAGAACAAAACGACACTGAAAATTGCCTTTACATGTCTATGGGAAGTTGAACTGTGTGTTGCCAGTATATATATATATATATATATATATATATATATATATATATATATTTGTCTATTTGCTTATATAAATATATATTTATGTGTTAATATTCATGTAACCTTATGAGGGTTCTTGACCTTCTCCTAGTGGCAGGAAATACATCCCACATGTTATGGACACCTATGGACTCTCATCATCTTACTAAAAGAAAAGTTATGGATAATCTCTTCGTTTTTGAAAATGTTATGTAATTATTCATAAACAACGACAAAAGCTTTGTCTTTGCCAGTGAGGGGAACCCCCTGACTCGTTTCTCTACTTCAGATGTCTGTACCTCTCCTACTGTACAACCTGAAGTGGAATATGAGGTTCAAAGTATATTGGATTCCAGATGGTTTAGGGGTGTCTTGCAGTATCTCATCAGATGGAAGGGGTACACCTCTGCAGATGACTCCTGGGAACCTGCCACAAACCTCCATGCTCCGGGACTGGTGTCACTTGTTCATAGACGTCACCCAGATCGGCCTTCTTCCTCACAACCCCTGGTTGTTCCTTGAGGGGGGGGGGGGGGTATGTCATGTTGCCACCCTTTATGGGCGGTCTTATGACAGCCTATAAAAGCCTCACCTCTACCTGGATTCATTGCTTGTTAATTTTTGTAATGCAAGCTAGTACTTATTGTGCTTATCTGATCTCTTTCCCTTAAGTGTTTCCATACTATCTGTGAAGTGTACAGCCTCTGGCATAACTGCCTAACAGATTCATCCTGCAGCACTTGTCTCAGCTCCTGGATACTCCCGTTCCCCTTCTCAGCCGAGACGCCTGTGATATCATCAGCTACGGACAGACCTGTTTCCCTGCTTGCTGCGCAGCACTCATGCTCATCTCAGCATACCCGCTTCTACACCGGCTTCTTCCAGCACTTCTCACAGCCTCATCTAATTCTGCTCCAGTGATCGGTAAATTGTTTAAACTGTCTACCGGAACTCTGACTATCATATCTCCTTCTTGCAATAACGAAGGTAACATCTCTTTTATACAATTGTATGTTTTGCCTTATTTTTGATCAAATGAGCTCCTTGTCAGTATTATGCTGTATTCCTACTAGGCACCATGTTTATTATTTTTTCACATAAAAAGTAGTGTGTTATAAGGAGTTATGCAGATATCTTACACTCTATTAACTACTGTTTATAACATTAACTACAGAGCTTCACATTCTCGCCTAGATTTAGAGTTCTGCGGCCAAAGGGGTGCGTTAGCTACGCGTGCTTTTTTCCCCCGCACCTTTTAAATACCGCTGGTATTTAGAGTTCACAGAATGGCTGGGTTTTCAGTGCGTTAGGCTCCAAAAAGGGAGCGTAGAGCATAATTTAACGCCACTGCAACTCTAGATACCAGCAGTGCTTACGGACGCGGCCAGCTTCAAAAACGTGCTTGTGCACGATTCCCCCATAGAAAACAATGGGGCCATTTGAGCTGAAAAAAAACCTAACACCTGCAAAAAAGCTGCGTTCAGCTCCTAACGCAGCTCCATTGTTTTCTATGGGGAAACACTTCCTACGTCTGCACCTAACACCCTTACATGTACCCCGAGTCTAAACACCCCTAACCTTACACTTATTAACCCCTATTCTGCCGCCCCTGCTATCGCTGACCCCTGCATATTATTATTAACCCCTAATCTGCCGCTCCGTACACCACCGCCACCTACATTATAGCTATGTACCCCTAATCTGCTGCCCCTAACACCGCCGACCCCTATATTATATTTATTAACCCCTAATCTGCCCCCTCAACGTCGCCTCCACCTGCCTCCACTTATTAACCCCTAATCTGCCGGACGGACCGCACCGCTACTATAATAAAGTTATTAACCCCTAATCCGCCTCACTCCCGCCTCAATAACCCTATAATAAATAGTATTAACCCCTAATCTGCCCTCCCTAACATCACCGACACCTAACTTCAATTATTAACCCCTAATCTGCCGACTGAATCTCGCCGCTACTGTAATAAATGGATTAACCCCTAAAGCTCTAACCCTAACACTAACACCCCCCTAAATTAAATATAATTTAAATCTAACGAAATAAATTAACTCTTATTAAATAAATTATTCCTATTTAAAGCTAAATACTTACCTGTAAAATAAACCCTAATATAGCTACAATATAAATTATAATTATATTATAGCTATTTTAGGATTTATATTTATTTTATAGGTAACTTTGTATTTATTTTAACCAGGTACAATAGCTATTAAATAGTTAAGAACTATTTAATAGCTAAAATAGTTAAAATAATTACAAAATTACCTGTAAAATAAATCCTAACCTAAGTTACAATTAAACCTAACACTACACTATCAATAAATTAATTAAATAAAATACCTACAATTATCTACAATTAAACCTAACACTACACTATCAATAAATTAATTAAATACAATATCTACAAATAAATACAATGAAATAAACTAACTAAAGTACAAAAAATAAAAAAGAACTAAGTTACAAAAAATAAAAAAATATTTACAAACATCAGAAAAATATTACAACAATTTTAAACTAATTACACCTACTCTAAGCCCCCTAATAAAATAACAAAGCCCCCCAAAATAAAAAAATGCCCTACCCTATTCTAAATTAAAAAAGTTCAAAGCTCTTTTACCTTACCAGCCCTTAAAAGGACCTTTTGTGGGGCATGCCCCAAAGAATTCAGCTCTTTTGCCTGTAAAAAAAAAACATACAATACCCCCCCCCAACATTACAACCCACCACCCACATACCCCTAATCTAACCCAAACCCCCCTTAAATAAACCTAACACTAAGCCCCTGAAGATCTTCCTACCTTATCTTCACCTCGCCGGGTATCACCGATCGGTCCTGGCTCCGAAATCTTCATCCAACCCAAGCGGGGGCTGGCGATCCATAATCCTGCGGCTGAAGAGGTCCAGAAGAGGCTCCAAAGTCTTCGTCCTATCCGGGAAGAAGAGGCGATCCAGACCGGCAACCATCTTGATCCAAGCGGCATCTTCTATCTTCATCTGATGAGGAACGGCTCCATCGTGAAGACCTCCAGCGCGGATCAATCTTCTTCCTCCGACGTCCAACTGAAGAATGATGGTTCCTTTAAGGGACGTCATCCAAGATGGCGTCCCTCGAATTCCGATTGGCTGATAGGATTCTATCAGCCAATTGGAATTAAGGTAGGAATATTCTGATTGGCTGATGGAATCAGCCAATCAGAATCAAGTTCAATCCAATTGGCTGATCCGATCAGCCAATCAGATTGAGCTCGCATTCTATTGGCTGATCGGAACAGCCAATAGAATGCGAGCTCAATCTGATTGGCTGATTGGATCAGCCAATCGGATTGAACTTGAATCTGATTGGCTGATTCCATCAGCCAATCAGAATATTCCTACCTTAATTCCAATTGGCTGATAGAATCCTATCAGCCAATCGGAATTCGAGGGACGCCATCTTGGATGACCTCATTTAAAGGAACCGTCATTCGGCGAGTAGGCGTCGGTTGAAGAGGATGTTCCGCGTCGGCTTGGAAGAAGTTGGCTCCGCTCCGCTCCGGAAGAAAGAAGATTGAAGATGCGGCTTGATAGAAGACTTCATCCCGATGATGGACTCCCGACTTCAGCCGCCGCTTGGATCCAGACTTCAGCCCGAGGATGGACGTCACTCTTCAGCCCCCCGCTTGGGATTGGATCAAGACTTCGGACCCTCTTCTGGACAGATTGGGACCCGGGGAGGTGAAGACAAGGTAGGGAGATCTTCAGGGGCTTAGTGTTAGGTTTATTTAAGGGGGGTTTGGGTTAGATTAGGGGTATGTGGGTGGTGGGTTGTAATGTTGGGGGGGGGGTATTGTATGTGTTTTTTTTACAGGCAAAAGAGCTGAATTATTTGGGGCATGGCGGGAGTGAGGCGGATTAGGGGTTAATAACTTTATTATAGTAGCGGTGTGGTCCGCTTGGCAGCTTAGGGGTTAATAAGTGTAGGCAGGTGGAGGCGACGTTGAGGGGGGGCAGATTAGGGGTTAATAAATATAATATAGGGGTCGGAGGTGTTAGGGGCAGCAGATTAGGGGTACATAAGGATAACGTAGGTGGCGGTGCTTTGCGGTTAGCAGATTAGGGGTTAATTATTGTAGGTAGCTGGAGGCGACGTTGTGGGGGGCAGGTTAGGGGTTAATAAATATAATATAGGGGTCGGCGGTGTTAGGGGCAGCAGATTAGGGGTACATAAGTATAACGTAGGTGGCGGTCGGCAGATTAGGGGATAAAAAAATGTAATCGAGTGGCGGCGATGTGGGGGGACCTCGGTTTAGGGGTACATAGGTAGTTTATGGGTGTTAGTGTACTTTAGAGCACAGTAGTTAAGAGCTTTATAAACCGGCGTTAGCCCAGAAAGCTCTTAACTACTGACTTTTTTTCTGCGGCTGGAGTTTTGTCGGTAGATTTCTAACGCTCACTTCAGCCACGACTCTAAATACCGGCATAAGAAAGATCCCACTGAAAAGATAGGATACGCAATTGACGTAAGGGGATCTGCGGTATGGAAAAGTCGCGGCTGAAAAGTGAGCGTTAGACCCTTTAATGACTGGCTCCAAATACCAGAGGGCGGTAAAAAACAGCGTTAGGAGCCTTTAACGCTGGTTTTGACGGCTACTGCCCAACTCTAAATCTAGGCCTCTGTGTTTTATAGTCATAGACACAGGATAAAGAGATTCTGTAACAACTATTTCTTATTGTTTTGCCTGAGTTGGTTCAGCAGCTGAGTTGGTTCAGTCAGCATATTACAAACTATCACTTTTGGAAACACCAAGTTTCGAGCTCAAGACCTCATTGACTCTGGAGCTGCTGGAGTTTTCAGTGATTTAAACTTTGCTGATTCTCTCAGGATTCCTCTTTAAGCCAAGAAACAGTTAATTAAGGTAACCACTGTTAGTAGACAGCCTCTAGGTTCTGGTATCATACAAAATTCTACCATTCCTCTTCTTTTGTCTGTGGGCATACTCCATTCTGAAATTATTCGTTTTGATGTCATCACTTCTCCCCACATACTGTTGATTCTGGGGTTACCTTGGTTGCAGCTTCATGATCCAGTCTTCTCATGGTCTAAAGGAGAACTTATTTCCTGGTGAACTACCTGTTTCAAACATTGCCTGCAAAATCCCTCAAAACCATCTTGTCCTGTCATAGCTATGGTGGAAGTTCTTGATTCATTGCCTAATTACTATCATGCCTTTAATGATGTGTTTTCTAAAAAGGAGGCTGAGACGTTACCTCCACACCGGATATTTGTTTTCGGGGCTCCTCTACCTAAGGGAAGGACCTATCCCCTCTCTCGTCAAGAAAATGTCTCTCTTGAAGAATACATAAAGGACAACTTAGCCAGAGGATTTATTCGTCCTTCCTCATTACCTGTGGGTGCAGGTTTTTTCTTCATTGGGAAAAAAGATGGATGTCTCCGTCCCTGTATCGATTATCGGGCCTTGAATCAGATTACTGTCAAAAACAGCTATCCTCTGCCGCTCATTCCTGAGTTATTTGATCGTCTTCAAGGTGCTTCTATTTTTTCCAAGTTAGATCTCCGTGGGGCCTACAATTTGGTCAGAATACGTAAGGGGACGAATGGAAGACGGCATTTAACACTAGATTTGGTCACTAAGAGTATCTAGTAATGCCATTCGGATTGTGCAATGCACCAGCAGTATTTCAGCACTTTGTTAACGAAATCTTCAGAGATTATCTAAATTAATTTGTTATCATTTATCTCGATGACATTCTGATCTATTCCAAAACATTACAGGAACATGTACATCATGTAAGACTGGTACTTCAGAGGTTACGAGACAATTCCCTGTTCGCTAAATTGGAGAAATGCTCTTTTCATCAGAGTTCCAATCCCCGTTTTGGGTTATATCATTTCAGAATCAGGTTTTGAGATGGATCCTGCTAAACTTTCGGCTATCAAGGACTGGCCCAGACCAACTACTCTCAAATCACTGCAGAGGTTTCTTGGCTTTGCCAATTACTATAGAAAGTTCATTAAGAACTTTGCTGAAATCACGTCTCCGCTCACTTCTCTTACTAAGAAAGGGCAAAATTGTAAGAACTGGTCCACTTCAGCAGTACACGCTTTTGAAACACTAAAATCAGCATTTTCTTCTGCACCTCTTCTCAGTCATCAAATTCCTGATCTCCAGTCTATTTTGGAGGTTGACGCTTCTTCTATAGCAGCTGGAGCTGTTCTCTCCCAACGTGATCCGACTACCAGCAAGATACATCCTGTGGATTTCTTTTCTAAAAAATTCAATCCTGCCGAGTTAAATTATGATGTGGGCAATAGGAGCTTTTGGCTATAAAATTTGCTTTGGATGAATGGAGGCATTGGTTAGAGGGTACCAGTCAACCTTTTTTCATTCTGACAGATCATAAGAATCTTTTATACCTCCATACAGCTACTCGTCTCAATCCTCGTCAGGCTCGGTGGGCCTTGTTCTTCTCCAGTTTAATTTTGTACTTTCCTATGTTCCTGGTTCAAAAAATTCCAAGGCAGATACTTTATCTAGGCAGTTCCAATCTTCTGAGCCTTCTCCTTTGGATTCTGAACCTATACTACGTCCAGTCAAAGTTTTGGCTCAAGTATCCTCTTTTCCAGTACAGGCTTTACATGCTGCTCAAGTCCGGGTACCATCTTCTTGCAAACTAACTTCTGGTATCCTGTATGTACCCAAAGGATTACGTCTTAAGCTTCTACGTTGGGCTCACGACAACATTTCAGCAAGTCATCCTGGAGTAACCAATGCTTTGTGGAAACTGAAGCAGCATGTTTGGTGGTCCACTATGAAGAGGGATGTTAAGGATTATATTGCTGCTTGTAGTTCTTGTGCTTTGAACAATCTTCTCATCGACCGTTTGGTCTATTACACCCTCTTCCTATTCCTCATTACCCTTGGTCTCACTTATCCATGGACTTCGTTACAGATCTTCATGTTTCTGCTGGAAATACGACCATTTGGGTAGTGGTGGATCGGTTCTCCAAGTCTGCTCACTTCATACCACTTCCAGGCTTGCCTTCAGCTCAAAGACTTTGTGAACTCTTTGTTCTACATATATCTCGTTTACATGGTTTTCCCACTGACATAGTCTCAGATCGCGGAGTTCAATTTGTTTCCAAGGTTTGGAGGTCTTTTTGTAAGCACTTTGGAATCAACATATCTCTTTCTACTGCACATCATCCTCAATCCAACGGACAGACTGAGCGTGTAAATTAAGCCTTGGAATCTTTTCTTAGACATTATGTAGACCATCACCACTCCAACTGGTCTCAGTTATTGCCTTTGGCGGAATTAGCTCACAGCTCATGCTATAACGCCTCATTACAAACCTCTCCCTTTACGGCAGCTTATGGTTTTGAACCTAGAACCTTTCCTATGATTACCAGTTCTACTGAAGTCCCTGGAGCAGATCGTATTGTGAAAAATCTCAGTAACCACTGGCAACTCATTTGTCAAAATCTACTTTCCTCTTCCTTAAGACACAAGAGATATGCTGATCGCAGAAGGTGTAAGGCTCCTTTACTTCGTACTGGAGACAGAGTATTTTTATCCACCAGATTCATACGTCTAAAACAACCTTGTACTAAGTTGTGTCCTAAGTACATTGGACCTTTTCAAATTGTTTCCAAAGTTTGTTCTTCTGCATACCGCCTGGCTTTACCCAAGACTCTCAAGATCCATCCAGTGTTTCATGTCTCCTTACTCAAGCCAGTCATCTACAACCGGTACTCTATCAAGAGTAAACCACCTCCTCCACTTTCCGTAGAGGGAACTTCTGAGTTTGAAGTCAGCCAGATTTTGGATTCCAAGCTATGGGGCAATCGGCTGTACTACCTGGTCTATTGGAAGGGTTATCCTATCTCTGAACGATCTTGGGAACCAGCCTCTCATGTTCATGCTCCAGCTCTTGTCAAGTCTTTTCACAAGAAATACCCTGCCAGGCCCGGTCGGGTCCCCCGGAGGGGTCCTTGAGGAGGGGGCACTGTCACGCTCGGCCACTGGGAAGCTCCGGCAGTCCTCTCTGTGTGCTTGATTGGCTTGATGATGTCACTACCAGGCTTTTTTTCCAGGCTTCCTGTTTCTTCAGTGCCCGTTTGTTTGTTCCTCTTTGTGGCTCCTGTGAGGACTTTGCTGTGGAAACTCTCTAACTGCTGATTTTCTGTTGCCAAACTCTGCAAAGACTGACTATGCTGAGTTAACCCTCAAACTTCCTGATAACCTGTTGCCAAACACTGCAAGTACTGTTTATTCTGTGAATCTCTCAAACTGCATGTTAACCTGTTGCCAAACTCTGCAAGTACTGTTTATTCAGTGTAACCTTCAAACTGCTTGATATCCTGTTGCCAAACACTGCAATTACTGTTTATTCTGTGAAACTCTCAAACTGCATGTTTAACTGTTGCCAACCTCTGCAAGTACTGTTTATTCAGTGTAAACCTTCAAACTGCTTGATATTCTGTTGCCAAACTCTGCAAGTACTGTTTATTCAGTGTAAACTCTCAAACTGCATAATAACCTGTTGCCAATCTCTGCAAGTACTGATTAATCTGTGTTAACCTTCAAACTACCTGATATCCTGTTGTCTAGCTCTGCAAGTACTGACTATTCAGTATTAACCCTCAAACTGCCTGATAACCTGTTGCTAAACTCCTCAAGGACAGGACTGACTACACAGTGTTAACCCTCAAACTACCTGATATCCTGTTGTCTAACTCTGCAAGTACTGACTATTCAGTATTAACCTTCAAACTGCCTGATAACCTGTTGCCAAACTCTGCAACGACTGACTACACAGTGTTAACCCTCAAACTGCCTGATAACAAGTTACCTACTTTTGCATTATTAACTGTTTCTTGTTTTACCCTTCCTCTGTCTGAGTATAAGTGGATTATCCCTGCTCTCCTGATTCTGTGGAAGACATTTCCTGAAACCAGTTCCTTACTCAGAAGTCTTTTTGGCCGATACCTTGAATAACTTTGGATTCAGGCTAACTCTGCTCCATATCGTGAGTACATTGTTTTTTAGAGGTTGTCGTGGGGTCACGTCCTGGATTAAACTCAGAGTGCAAGGGTGTTGTTTAAGTTTGCCCTAGCATTTGGGTCTTCTTCTGGACATTTCCTAACCTGACAGAGAATCACCAACGCGCTCTCCTGTCTGATTCAAGCAATGACCCGTGGAAGGAAAGCGAATGGCGTAAAAACATATGCTAGACTAAAGTTCCAAGGAACGGCCAAGAGCATCAATACAGCAATACAGCCTGAGGATCTCGAGACCGTGACCCATACCTTAGAAGCTTGGCATTCTGATGAGATGCCATGAGATCCAGCTCTGGCTGCCCCCACTTGAGAATCAAGTTAGAAAATACCGGATGGAGTACCCACTCCCCTGGATGAAAAGTCTGTTGGCTTAGAAAATCTGCTTCCCAATTGTCCACCCCTGGAATTTGAATCGCAGACAGACAACAATTGTGGGACTCTGCCCACTGAATAATCCTTGCTACCTCTGTCATAGCCAAGGAACTTCGAGTCCCCCCCTGATGATTAATGTAAGCCACGGACGTTATGTTGTCCAACTGAAATCTGATAAACTTGACTGAAGCTAACTGAGGATAGACCAGAAGAGCATTGAAGATTGTCCTCAGCTCTAGAATATTTATAGGAAGAACCGACTCCTCCCGAGTCCAAAGACCCTGTGTCTTTAATGAACCCCAGACAGTTCTCCATCCCAAGACTGGCATCTATGGTCACAATCACCCAGGTAGGTCTGCGGAAGCAGGTTCCCAGAGAAGATCCTGAGACAACTACCACAGAAGAGAGTTTCTTATCTCCTGATCAAAAACAATATGTGGAGACAGATCCGCATAATCCGCTTTCCATTGTCTGAACATGCACAACTGCAGAGGCCTGAGATGGAACCAAGCAAATGGAATGATGTCTATAACTGGCACCATAAGATCAATAACCTCCATACACTGAGCTACTGATGACCAGGTAAAGGCCTGAAGAATAAGACAAGGATTGAAAATCTATGATTTTCTGGCCTCTGTCAGAAATAGGGAATCTATTATTGTTACCAAAAATACCACTCCTGTAGCCGGAATCAAGGAACTTTTTCCTAAATTCATCTTCCAACCGTGGGAGCACAGAAAAGACAACAATATCTCTGTGAGGGAGCTTGCTTGTTGAAGAGATGGCGCCTGAACCAGAAAAATCGTCCAGGTAAGGCGCCGCTGCAATACCCTGTAACCCAAAAAATGTGAAAAATGCTCCCAGAACCTTCAGAAAATCCTGGGGGCCGTAGCAAGACCAAATGGAAAGGCCACAAACTGAAAATGTTTGTCTAGAGATGCAAATCTTAAAAACTTGTGATAATCCTTGTGGATAGGAAAATGCAGAAACGCATCCTTTACATCCACTGTGGTACTGAACTGACCCTCCTGAAAGAATGGAACTCCTTCTTGAAAGATGGAACTCTGAGAAACTTGTTCACACTCTTGAAATCTAGAATAGGACGGAATGTTCCCTCTCTTTTGGGAACTACGAACAGATTGGAATAAAAACCCAGACCCTGCTTCTGAAAAGTAACAGGAACTATTACTCCCATATCGGAAAGATCATGGACACACAAGAACGCCTCTCTCTTTATCTGGTTTACAGATAACCTGAAGAGAAGAAGCCTGCCCCTGTGATAAGTCCTGAACTTTAGCTTGTAACCCTCGGATACGATGTTCACCACCCAGGGATCTGGAACATCCTGAACCCAAGCCTGGGCGAAAAATAAAAACAGACCCTTCATGCTGACTTTGAGTCAGTAACAGGCTTTATAAATTGCTTCCCCTTATTCCAGGAATGATTGCACTTCCAGGAAGACTTAGAATGCTTGGAAGAGGAAGGGGAAGGTTTAGCTGAGAAGTTTCAAAAGGACGAAAATTACTTTGATGCTTTTGTATATGTCTTTTATCCTGAGAAAGAAAATAACCCCTAACTCCCGTAATATCAGAAATAAGCTCAGCCACACAAACAAGGTCTTACCCTTGTAAGGAAAAGACAAAAGCTTAGTTTAGAAGAAACATCCGCAGACCAGGAATTTAACCATAAAACTCTGCAAGCTAAAACAGCAAAGCTAGAAATCTTTGCCAAACTGATAACTTGAAGAGAAGCATCAGAAATAAAGGAATTAGCCAATTTAAGAGTCTTAATCCTATCCTGAATCTCCTCAAGAGGAGTGTCTGACTGAATAGAATCAGACAACGCATCAAACCAATAAGCTGCTGCGCTAGTGACAGTAGCAATACACACTGGAGGCTGCCAGTGCAACCCCTGATGAACTTACATCCCCTTAAAAAAAGTTTCAAGCTCCTTATCCGTAAGATCCTGAAAAGAACAACTATCCTCAATGGGAATAGTAGATCTCTTAGCTAAAGTAGAAATAGCACCCTCAACCTTAGGCACTGTCTACCAAGACTTTTTAAGCAATAGAAAACAATTTTTTTTTTAAATTGGAGAATGGGAAAAAGGAATCCCAGGCTTCTCCCACTCCCGCGCAACAATCTCTGAAGCACGATCAGGGACAGGAAATACCTCCACTGCGGAAGGAACATGAAAATATATAATAAGCTTGCTAGATTTCTTAGGAGTCATTACAACCATAGAATCAGAAT
>NC_069504.1:388761443-388766443 GCF_027579735.1 Bombina bombina | reverse complement strand
TGCAACTGACTCTTTTTGCCTGGATACCCTCCTGATGCACCCACCAGCAAGTGACACATCAGATCCCTCACTCTGTTGTACTACCGGACTTGTGTTATAACATTGTATCATCACCACGGTGTGGGTATTCACTGGGGACTAATTGGTACTACTAAAGCAACAATGGAGCACATTGAACCCACGCAGGCCGCAGCCACTATTCCAGCTGATGTGGAGGGTGCAGAGACACTATCCATGAGTGACTTGGATGCAGCAAGGATACTGTTTGACACCTTACTACCTGAAGATCCAGCGGAAAATGCTGTGACTGTGTACAATCAACTCATCAAATTGAAGAAAAAAGAGGTGGATCTTAAACTTCATGGCATTTACCTTTCTGAGTACCATAGAAAGAGACTGATACCTAGAGGCTTTAGAATCAACAATGTGCCCACCATAGGCAGACAGAACTCTGACTTCTGCAGGAAATGGGTAGCGATATTGAATAAATGTTCCCTTGATTTGATCTTTCTAGTGGTCGAGGAAGTCAGATGTCAGATGCAAAAAGCAAAGGATGATATCAGCATTTTGGAGGAAGTTAAAGGCCAGATCCTGATGCAGGACAAATCAGAGAACTGGATGGACAAGATTAACACACAACTACGGGAATACAACAATGCCTTAATTGCCTTCAAAAACAAAAAACTTGGTTATGTTATGGAGGATTATAAGGATAAAAAGGTTTACCGATGGACACTTGGACCGGTTGAAAGAGCCCAGTACCAGCCAAGAAGACAAAGAAGGTTTAGAACATATGCACACCGACAACTGAACACGGTGGATTCAAGTTCTGGCTCCGACACGGATTACTCGGGTGACCGGCCACAGGAGAATGAGAACCAGCACAGCACTCAGCCTTTTTTAGGCATTACCACCCGCTCCAGGGGAAGGGGCGAAGACTGCATACACGCAGGGGCGGATTTTGGAAGAAGACCCCCACTACCCCGCAGGAGGAGGAGGATGTAACGGTCAATCTTAGCCAGCATGTCCTGAATGACAACGAAAGGCGGGTACTTATGAAGGGCCTCTCCTTTGTACCCACAACTAAGGCTGATGACTTCACTACTTATATTGACAGTATGCGTTTCCAGAGGCAGCTGAAATTGGGTGACTTTTTCCAGGGAAAGGGATTGGAAGAAAACAGACACCCCTTTAAGAAACCAAGTACATTTGAACCACCCACGACGAATCCAAGTATTAGAACTTATACTCGCCTTATCCAACAAAGATTGAGACAGAGGGAGCAAGGCCTAACTAGAAATAATATGACAACAACTGACTGGGAAGCTGTTCAATCCCTTAGAAATGACTCTACCATTGTCATACGCCCAGCGGACAAGGGTGGTGCGGTTGTCCTGCAGGATTATCAAGATTATAAAACTGAAATAGATAAACAACTGGCGGATGTCTCAACCTACAAAGCCCTACCTTGTGACCCCACGATTACCTATAAAGCACGGATTGACTCAGTTATTGAACATGCAGCACAAATGAACTGGATAGACCCAACCACCAAGGAATGGCTAACCACTAACAACCCAGTCAGGCCTATTCTCTATACACTCCCCAAGATACACAAACAATTGGTACATCCACCTGGACGCCCCATTGTCTCAGCACGGGGGTCACTCCTACAACCCCTGGCTAAATATGTTGATTCTATGCTACAACCACTGGTTGTAAACATGCGCTCATACTTAAGAGACTCCACCACACTCATTGCATATCTCACTGACATATCTGACATAGAGCCAGGAGACGTGCTTGCCAGTCTTGACGTCACAAGCCTCTATACTATTATACCGCACGAAATGGGGATGGAGATAATTACCAACTGCCTTGAAAGATGCCCATATGTGGGTCCCCCTACCAGCTTTGTTATTGAACTTCTATCTCTATGTCTTAAGCTGAACTACTTTAAATTCGAAAGGAGATTTTATCTTCAGCTCATGGGAACGGCCATGGGCTCGAATATGGCACCTGCTTTTGCAAACTTATTCATGGAACATGTGGAGGAAAAGGTGTTCAAGGTATATGACAATCAACAAGTACGCTTTTACAAGCGCTACATTGATGATATCGTTGTAGTCTGGAGAGGCACGATTGAGTCCTTTGGCGAGTGGGTCAAATCCCTGAACACAATAGGGGGACAGGTTCAATTGAAGGAAGTGTCCAGCTACAATGAAGTGGATTTCCTGGATCTAAGAATTTATAAGATAAACAACAGATTGGGTACCACCTTATTTAAAAAGTCTACCGACAGAAACACACTGCTACATGCTTCTAGTTACCATCCAAGATCACTCATAAAAGCCATCCCTAAGGCACAGCTGCTGAGAGTCATCCGCAATAACACATCAGAGGAAAACCGTGAGGTACAACTGAAAGAAATGGAATCACGGTTTTACAGCAGAGGATACAATGGTAACACTATAAAGGAAGCAAGGACCCAGTTGAGCATGAAAATGCCAAAAAGAGACCAACAGAAGAGGATGAATTTTGTCACTGCATACACCCCTAGCACGAGAACACTAGGAGTTACTTTAAAAGAGAAATGGGATATTGTCCAGACTGATCCATCATTACCATACCACGACTATGGACCACCCAGAATTGGATATAAGAGGGGAAGAAACCTAAAAGACATCTTAATGAACACTGATCCAACTGATAGCTACAGCAAGGTCAAGACAAACACCAAAAGGGGCTCCTGCAAGTGCCCGAGTTGTGTAACGTGTAACGCCATGCTGCAATGCAAGCAGTTCAAACATCCACACAATAACACAAGCTACAAGATCAAGCATTTCCTTACGTGTACCACAAAATTTGTGGTGTACATGCTGAATTGCAACTGTGGCCTATTCTATATAGGTAAGACGTCAGATGACATTAAGAAAAGGATGGCTAATCACAGGAGTGCCATCCGGACGGCAATTGAGAAAGGCAAGAGTGACCAACCGGTGGCCAGACATTTTATGGAGAAGGGTCACTCTGTGGCGGACCTGAGATTTAAACTCATCGATCATGTACCCCCAATGCCTAGGGGAGGTGACAGGGACACCCGTCTCCTACAGAAGGAGGCCGAGTGGATTTTCAAACTGGACACTATACACCCCAGAGGTTTGAACATGGGGATAGACTGGCATTGTTTTTTATGAACTGAGCTGTTTACGCTTCTAATGTATCTGGTTGTATCTTTCTAAGGGGATTAATATAGTTTGTACAGTATCTGATACTATGTATGCATTCTTTTATCCACAGTGGGTTCATGAAGTCTGGTTGCTGATTGGCTGTAGGCTCTGCCCATATTTACCCTCCAGGAGGGGTGCCCAATGGGTGTACCCTTATTTAGGTTGTTTCTGTTATGTACACTAGTGGATGTTACTTTTGATGCACACCGCAGTGTTGACACATCACTGAGTGCTGGTGCTATTAACCTTGCACTACGGAACCCTGTTAGCACTAGTATTTTCTGTACCTAGGGGGATGGGACCTGCCTGTACTATGTATTTATTCACATTAGTTTAGGGGTCTCTTTTCCTTTATAGCGATCCTTATAATTCTGGGCCACCGGACTCTAGCAAACCTGTAATCATAGCATCAGCCTGAAACATACTGTGACCGACATATCTTTTGACTTTGGACCCCTGCCCCCCTATCTCTTAGCAAAACTGTTACTCACACAGGGATAGGGGCTTGTCCCATACGGCCTATCAGGGACCTTGCCTTATACCAATAATAATTGACTGGGCATGGCTGACACGCATGCGCACACTTATAGACAACCTTTATGTGACCCTGTTAAATTGCCTATGCAGGGACAATAGGTGTCTTGACCGCAAGACCGGTGCTGACAGGTTAGAAAAGACAGACGCATATACCCATCTCATCGTGTATGTCAGACTGAACTAGCTGGGTTACTACACCTAAGTGGGTGACTCCTGATATCTGGGTATTAGGTGTGTTACTATCTTCTACTGCATATCCTGCTGCATTTATTACGTTCATGACCCGGACCCTTCCTTCCCTTAGTAGTACCTTGGGGCCCACCCTCTTACCATGCCATTTTAATAACTCTGTTTGTCCGGTGTGGGGGCTTGTCCTTTCTATCCTATTGGGTACCTAGCTGGAGCATTGGGGGCCGGACTGCGCCGGGTTTACACGCATGCGCATAACCCTTGTTGTTCCGCTAGTAACTGTGCTAGATTCAGCGCGAGGTTGGTCCGATGCTGAACAGGGTGACTACATAGGTCGTGCTACACTTTGTGCATGTAATACGGTCACATCGTTTGAGGTATCTGAATAACGAGTTTGCTGTTATTGGCGTCTATAGCATTAATGGTACACATGACCCTTGACTATGTAGTACGGGTATTATGAGTTAGGCATTAACTATAAGTGCATTACGTGAATTGCATTTCAATATGATGAGGTGCCGATGTTTAACTAAACGTTTTTTCAACCCCTTTTTTCTACACATTCTTGTTTTCCTGTACTTAGCTAATAATATTGTGATATGTCTCTTTAAAAGGACACACTGCCACTGGGGTATTAGAAGTACTAATATACAGCAGGTGTATTATGTGGTAGGATGATGTGTTGATTTGCTAATTGACCTGATGCTAATTAACCATAATGATCTGGTTTCTTTGATGTCATTGTTGCATTGGTAAATGTATTTACTTTGAACTGGTTGTTTGGTTGCTATGGCAACCATTTTTGGCGTTTTTTTGCACTAGGGGGAGGGGTTTGTGTATGCTTAAATGTTTGCTTCACTTGTATGTTGTTGGTCTGATGAAGGGGAGCATTCCCCGAAACGTTACTGAATAAACTACTTGTTTTTTACTTAAGTCCAGAGAGTGCTGTTTCCTGTTTTGCTACATTTCAACTACTCTAGCACCCTGGCCCTTGGAGAACTGTTTGTGAGAGTGTAACTGACTCTTTTTGCCTATATATATATA